>NW_026896589.1:0-23866 GCF_033153095.1 Gastrolobium bilobum
TTGATGGTTGGAACTATAGCTGAATCCTGGGTGTTGATTCTTGTTCTTCCATGGTGGCATATAAACATTCCTTCCCTGATTGTTGTAGTTCCTTTGATTATTCTGATCATACCACACTCCATTCACCTCTGCTTGTTCTGGTGATCCCCCATAATCACACTCCCCTGTCACATGGCCCTTGCCACAGATAGCACATACACTTTTGTTTCCACAAAAGCTACCTTTTGTGAAGAGAGTTGCTTAATAAGGGTATCTAATTGTTGCTGTTGTTGTCTCTGTGTCTGCATCAGTTGATCATTCCTTGCCAACAGAGCATCATACCCATCCAACCTGATGACTCCTGTCCTTCTGTCAGCCACTGGGGCATTATCAAATTCTTGAGATGCTAATGACTCAAAGATATCCAAGGCTTCTTGAGGGGTCTTGGTAGTCAATGATCCACCAGCAGTGGCATGCACCAAGGTTCTAGTGTTAGTGGTCATTCCTTGCAGGAAGATCGCTGCTTGTTGCCATGCCTCAATTCCATGCTGTGGACATTTCCTCAACAAAGTCTTGAATCTCTCCCAAGCCTCATAAATGGATTCTGACTCTTTCTGCTTAAAGCTTGTAATCTCATCCTTCAACTTGGCCCTCTTGGATGCTGAGAAAAACCTCTACAAAAACTTGGTTTGCAGATCATCCCAAGTTGTTATACTTCCTTGTGGCAATGATTGCAGCCATCTCCTTGCATCATCCGTCAGTGAATGAGTGAATAGTCTCAACAGAATTGCATCTCTTGTGACACCATTTATCTTCACAGTATCACTCAACAATAGAAAGTTCTCTATGTGCAAGTAAGGGTCCTCTGTACTGGTTCCAGCAAACAGATCCTTCTGCACCAAATGTATCAAAGCAGGCTTCAATTCAAAGTTGTTGGGCTCCACTGTTGGGCGCACAACACTCCCAATTGGATGAATCACTGCAGGAGTCATGTACTCTCCCAGTGTCCTCTGTGGTGGTGGTGGTCTGTGATTCTCTGCCATTATCTCTTCCTGATTAACCGTACTTGATTCACCAATTTCTTGCAACTGTCTCCTTTGCCTGGCTGCCCTTTTGTACTTCCTCAATGTCCTTTCTAATTCTGGATCATACAACAAAAAATTCGGATCAAGTGTACCTCGCATATACCAGAATCAAAATTGAACAGAAACTTAACATAAACTAAAATACTGAAAATAAAAGGATTCAATCTCAGAATTCTATAATATGAGTTAATGTTGAAAAACAAATTCCCCGGCAATGGCGCCAAAAACTTGTTGGACATTTAGCAAGTGCACTAGTCGTACAAGTAATAAAATGATGAGTAAAGATCGTTCCCACGAGGAATTGTGTTCAAACACCAATATACCATAGAAAACTAATTTGAATCAAATAAGAGTTTATAAAAATCATGAATAATTTGTCACCAGAAAATTGATTGTAAGTAATTTGACAAAAAATAAATATGGATTAGGAATTAATAAAACAACAAGTAGTCAGAAAACAACTTTCCTCCATAATAACCCATGTAAAAATTGATTATATGATGAATTCCTTTTTCATGTGATGTTAATCAACCTTTTACTTATCATCAAGATGTAATCCCTTACTACCCTGATAGATACATTAATCAGAAACCCCAATCCCTTAGTGATCTCTTTCTTAATACATGCATGAAATACTAAAGTTTTAAGATTACATCTCTTTCTTGAGTACTAGAATTCTGATGTTGAGATTATCAAATACAGAAGTCATATAAACATCCCTATTCTATACTACTTCCTTGATAGAAATAATTAACTCAGAAAATCTCAAATCAACACATGAAAAATACTTCATCATATTAATCAAATCGACATAATATTATCATGGAGTTCCATTGCATTCAGACTACAGAGACTCTACTCAGACATGACTAAAGAATAGATAAGAGAAGAAGAAGCAAACTTCATTTCCATGTTGAAAGTCTTCAATCTCCAAACTATTACAAAGAAATCCTAATACAAAAACTAAAACTAAAAGAATTTAGAGAGAAGTCAGACTAAAGTTTAAGAGAGAGAGCAAGTTCAGATCCCTCAGATCCAGCACACTTTTCTAAGTGACAAGGCTTTGCCTTATATAGTGTTACAATTAAAAACAGAAAACTGATGTGGGCGCTAAAACGTCCATAAGTGACCGTTTTAGCGTCCATGCTTTACGTATGCTCAACTGCTTTTAACTGATTTCAACGCTAAAACGTTAAGGAATGACCGTTTTAACATCCAAACTTGGTGAATGCTCAACTGACTTTAACTGACTCCAATGCTAAAACTCTTGATTTGGACGTTTTAGCGGTGAAGACCAGAATCCTTTTTCCACTTTAGGGCGCTAAAACGCTTATTGCAGGCCGTTTTAGCGCCCAAGACCAGCAATTTTCCATCTTCCAAGTGCAGCAGCGCGCTAAAACGCTCTGTGTGGGCGTTTTAGCGCTCATTACCAGCAAGTTTTGGCCTCTTCCTGTAGCAGGGCGCTAAAACGCTCAGTGTGGACGTTTTAGCGCTCAATACTTAGGCAATTTTCTCCTCTTGAGCTCCAGAATCTTCTTCCTTCTCCAGTTGTCTTTCAAGTTAGATTTTCCTACAAGAATCATACAAATTTCCAATAAAGCTCTTGAACTTGTAATTGAGGACATCTTAGGACATTAACCTTGTTTTTCATCATTTAATCACACAATTTGATCCTAATTCCTGCTAAAAATCATGATGAACTAAGGGTTCATCACCCACACAAATATAAAAGAAGAGGATAGTGTTTTTAAGGTCATAATATTTGATTCAGATTGAATTTGATGGAATTTAAAATGAGAGGATTGAAGAGTCAAATACTTTGTTCCAGAACCTTCGAAGAAATTTTCGATTTCAAAAGAGGGGAAAAACAAGAGGGAAGGAGAAAAAGGCGTTTTGAGTCTTTTGACCTTTAGTGTGGTGGTAGAAAAAGTTATCCAAAATTTTGATGTCATATACCTCAACCCTTAATTTGTTCTATCCTTTGACCATTTCTAATATCAAAGATGGCATAAGGGATTTTGTCTTGTCCGATCCCTCATTTTTTAGCAAATCAAATCTTATATTTGTGTTTTACCGTTTCAAGATTTATTTTAATGATATTGTATGATTATAACGATTTCATCCAATACACAACTAAGTCATAATAATAATAATAAGTGGATATGATAATGTCCATAAATACAAAGATAAAACGCAACTATCCAACTAATGATGTCTTATTCATCTTTTATGATCATGGACATTAGGAGAAAAATAACAAGGTGGCTGGTGCCAAAGTCGAGCTCTACAAACTGGGTTCCTTCAAGTAGGAAGTTGGGGCTAAGGCTATATTATGTAACCATAAGCATCCGCACCTACACGAAACAGAAGGAGACATGGATGATATTTTGAAGGGGTATCACTTAAAAGAAAAAGAGAAGAATAAGAGGTGGGAGAGATGAGAGAATTTTAAAGGGAGAAGAGTTGCGATCAAACATTCCATGTCCTTGTATTGATCTTTTCCAGGGTTTTATAGCAAAACAAATATCAACCTAATGGCTTAAGGATTGCCAGCTAATGACTGATTGTAGATAATGATGATGACAAAAATAACAATTTGAAGATAAGGATGATTAATCCTATCGACAACTAATAAACTACTAATTGCATATAATTATTAAATAAGAAAATAAAAGACTCTTAGCTAATAAAGCACTAAACATAATCTTTGAGATGGGCTGGTGGCTTTGTCATTCGTTTGGGCCTCCCATTATCTGGGTTCGCTACACTCTCTTGCCCGTCAGAAAAGAGCTTGTCCTCAAGCTCAAAGCCATGCGTCGTGGGCCTCTCAGTGGCCTTGGAACCGACGGTCCAGATCCGTCCATCAGCAACGTGATCAATGGTAGACGTGGCAGCCTGGGTATGTGATGGATCAAGTTGAGGTGGCGTTATGGCGTTGGTCTGAAATCCTTTGAGGGGAAAATGATTGGCTCTCAAAGGATCAGCCTCATCCCTAAGGACGTCTTCCCCATGTGACTCCTTGAGCAGTGTGCGTGACTGACTTTTTGCAGCTGAGTGGTTGGGGTCATTAATTCTATGTGGAATTTGGGAAGAATCGTTGCTTACTACCTCAGTAATCTGTCCGTCTTTGTCATTGATTGTTGTCTTCTCCCCATGGAGCTCCCCTTTCTGAGCCCTTTCCTTTGCTCTTGAGTCGCGTAGAGCATCCGCACCGTTCCAGATTTCTAATCCTTCTTCATCTTCCCAAGTGGTAGTCTCCTGGGGTAGATGAGACCACTGTACCATAAGTTATTTTCTGGGTTTTCCTTGACGCCAAATTGTTCTGGTGGCCAATATAGCACTTGGTGTGTGTTCGAGCTCATTCTGTTCCACCGCGAGTGGAAATGTGGGGACTGGTTTATCCGTACGATGGTGAAAAGGCCGTAGCAGGGAGATGTGGAAAACTGGGTGTAACTTGGCTTCTGGTGGAAGATGTAAGCGGTAAGCTATGTCGCCTATCTTCTCTGAAACTGTGTATGGGCCAAAGAATTTCGGTGTTAACTTGTGGGATGATCTTTGTCGTAGGGAAAGCTGACGATATGGCTGTAGACGAAGGAGGACTAAATCGCCTGGTTGAAAGGTAAAATCTCTCCTTTTTTTGTTAGCGTGTGTTTTCATGGCCTGTTTTTCCTTCTTTAAATGCTCACGAAGGTTTTGCAATATTGCCATTCTTTGGCCGAGCGTGGAGTCCACAGCCTCCAAGGATGACATACCCATCGAGTACCGCAAGGAGCACGAAGGTGGTTTGCCATACGTTGCTTCGAATGGGGAGGTTCCTATGCTGCAGATATAGGTTGTATTGTAGTGATATTCTGCTAAGGGTAGGTGCTTTAACCACTCCTTCTGCTTGTCAAATGTATAAGCTCTGAGATATTGTTCTAACATCCTGTTGACCCTCTCTGTTTGTCCGTCCGTTTGTGGGTGGTATGCAGAACTGTAGCGGAGGTGCGTTCCTTGGAGTTGAAACAGAGATTTCCAGAAAGTACTGACAAAAATTGGGTCACGATCACTGATAATGGATTTGGGTGGCCCATGCAACTTGCCTACATTATCCCAGAAAGCTTGTGCGACTTTGGTTGCTGTGTAGGAGCTTGGTAGTGGGATAAAATGAGCACCTTTAGTCAATCGGTCTACTACAACTAGAATAACAGAACTTCCTTGGACTGGTGGCAGATGGGTGATGAAGTCCATTGTTAGTTCGGACCAGATTTCGTTTGGAGTTTCAAGTGGTTGTAGCAAACCATACGGTGAGTGATTTATGGATTTTACTCTTTGGCATATTGCACAATATTTCACAAACTCCTGAACATCTCTTCTTACTGTTTCCATGTGTAAAACGTGCACATGCGGGACAAGGTACGACGGACTCCAGCATGTCCTCCTATAGGCGACGAGTCGAATTCTTGCAACAAACTGGGAATCAAGGAAGATTTTTCGGGAATAAATATGCGGCCTTTATGCACTAATATATCATTTTGAATATCCCAATTCCCTTTTTTTTCTTTGGATGACTGGATCTCTCCTATTAATTTTGTTGCATAGGTATCCCGCTGTAGCTCCTTCTGTAATACGGATAAATATTGAGTGATGTAAGGTGCGCCGATAGGGACCCAATATCCCCTTGTAGCTGTCTGGATAAACCTTCCGCAGCCGCGTTAGTAATGCCTGATTTAAAAGTGATCGTATAATTATACCCCAGCAATTTTGCCATAAATTGTTGTTGTTCTGGTGTCTGGATCACCTGATTCATCAGGTGGTGCAAGCTCTTATGGTCCGTTCGTATGACGAAGCTGGATCCTAAGAGGTATTGGCACCATTTGCCTACTGCCGACGTAATAGCATACATATCCCTGATATAAGTGGATTGAGTTTGCATGCGTGGGGAGAGTTTCTTACTAAAATACGTTATTGCTTTTCTATCTTGTAGCAACACAGCTCGTATACCCGTACCTGATGCATCCGTCTCAATTATAAATTGTTTTCGCTAGTCAGGAAGAGTGAGAATCGGTGCTTCAGTAAGGCATTTCTTTAATTCCATAAATGTCGTGTTAGCTTCTTCTGTCCAATTGAATTTGCCTTTTGTGAGGAGATCAGTGAGTAGAGAAGCTGTGTGTGCATACCCTTTAATAAATTTCCGAAGGTATCCTGAAAGCCCTAGGAATGCTCGAACTTGAGTGACCGTAGTTGGAGTAGGCCATTCTGAAACTGCTATGACTTTATCCCGGTTAGGTGTGACACCCTCACTAGACACAATGTGTCCTAAGAATTGAATAGATGATGTAACAAATGAGCACTTTGAAAGTTTCACATATAATTGGTGTTTCCGCAATATGTCTAGGACTTGAGATAAATATGTGACGTGTGTTTGTAATGTTGGGCTGAAGACCAAGATGTCATCAAAGAATATGACTACAAAACGTCGGAGGAGTGGTGCGAACACATCATTCATTGTTGCCTGAAAAGTAGAGGGAGCATTTGACAGCCCAAATGGTAGAACCATAAATTCAAAGTGGTCGTGGTGTGTTCTGAATGCTGTCTTATGAATATCTTCCGAGTGCATGCGAATTTGGGGGTAACCAGATCGTAGATCAAGTTTGGAGAATATTGTGGCCCCGTGGAGTTCGTCCAACAATTCATCTACGGTCGGTATAGGGAAATGGTCTCTGACCGTGATTTCATTTAAGGCTCTATAATCTACACAAAATCGCCAAGTACCGTCTTTCTTTTTCACCAATAGGACAGGAGAACTGAATGGGGACTAGCTAGGGCGAATGATTCCTGTTGAGAGCATTTCTTGACATAATTTTTCAATTTCGCTCTTTTGGAAATGTGGGTAACGGTATGGTCTAACTTGGATAGGCTTTGTGTTAGGGAGTAAATTGATGTGGTGGTTATGTGGTCGGTGTGGTAGTAAGGTATTGGGAATGGTAAACACATCATTGTAGTTGGAGAGTAATTTTTGAATGTCAGGTACAGTATGGTGGGGTTCTGTGTCATGTGTTTGTGGGGTATTAGGTGTTGAAGAGTGAGGACGGGTGAAACACATGAGGCATGAAGTGTATGCATCCGTGACCATAAGTTTATTCAACTTTGCAGAAGATATAAGTATTGGGTTATCAAGACGGTTTCTGTGAAGTTGAATATTGTTACCTTGGTGGGCAAAGGTCATTAGTAATTGGCTATAATCAGTAAGAATTGGTCCTAAGGTACTGAGCCATTGAACTCCTAGGACAATATCTGCACCTTTCAACTCCAAGGCGTATAAATCCACTGAAAATGTGTGAGACTGCATCACGAGGGGTACTTCCTTGCAATATGGCTGACATTGAAGTCCCTCACCATTGCCTACCTGCACAGTAAACGTCTCTAAAGTCTGCAAAACCAGTCCCAAATAAGTAGCCATTTTATGCGTGATAAAATTATGAGTGCTTCTGCCGTCGATTAAAACCTGAACGTGTTTCCCAAATATCGTTCCCGTTAAACGAAAGGATCGTGGTGAATAGTGGCCAAATAAGGCGTTCAAACTGATCTCAGAAAATGAATTAGAAACATTATCTGGAATTGGAGATTCTGTTTGTTCCTCACTTTCGGACGGAGGTGGATCATCTTCTGTGCCGTCAAAATACAGCAAGGTGGCTTTCCCTTTGCATCTATGGCCAAACACATATTTTTCATCACAACTGTAGCAAAGCCCATTTTTCTTGTTTACGTTGTATTTCTTCTTGTGAGAGCCGCTTAATAGGAAGTGGGGATGTTGTGGATGGATATTTGGTGGAGTTTGATTGACTGACTGATGGATTTTGTGTGAATGGTGGGTGTGGTGTCCATTGTCGTTGAGCTTTGTACCCTGTATTTGAGTCTGTGTGCTGGTCTTCATATATTTTCGCCATTGAGAAAGCAGCATGGACATCTTGAGGTCGTTGAATTAGGACTTGTCTCCTAATGTTTGGTTTTAGACCGGCCACAAACAGTGCTCTTTTTAGTGTAGGAGAAAGGCCTGGTACTCTGCTGGCTATGACTTCAAAACTAGCTTGGAACTCGCTAACTGTGGTTTGTTGTTGAAGGCTGCCAAGACATACTGTCGGATCTTCAAACTCCGATGGTCCAAATCGCCTTTGCGCCGCCACCATGAATGCGGCCTAATTGGGAATTAACCCATCATTAAAAAGTCCTTGGAACCAAGAATTTGCTGGTTTGTCAAGGTTGAAAGATGCAATTAGCACACGTTCCGCCTCGGGTATTTGATAGAATTCAAAATATCGATTGGCATGAAAAATCCAATCAATTAGATCTCTGTCTGCAAACCTCAGAAAAGTAATTTTCGTTGGTTGTGTGTGATTAATGCCTGAGTTGGGTTGATGTTTGTAGGGACCTGATCCGAGAATTCCAGATCCGTTTGACTGATTTTCGAGAATCCGATTGATGTCTTGTCTGAGTATAGTAAATTGTTGATTCTGTTGGGTTTGCGATTGCAGCAGTTGTGCTTGCGAGTCCTGTAATGCCAACTGTTGTTGTTCACGTACGGTTTCTGCTGCCTGGAGTTGTTGTTCCAGCGTTTCCACGCGCTGATTCATTTCCCGCATGCGTGTGTTCTCCGCCATTTGGGAGGGAGATCAAATGAAAACACCAATGAAAGGGTATCACTTAAAAGAAAGAGAGAAGAATAAGAGGTGGCAGAGATGAGAGAATTTTAAAGGGAGAAGAGTTGCGATCAAACATTCCATGTCCTTGTATTGATCTTTTCCAGGGTTTTATAGCAAAACAAATATCAACCTAATGGCTTACGGATTGCCAGCTAATGACTGCTGACAAAAATAACAATTTGAAGATAAGGATGATTAATCCTATCGACAACTAATAAACTACTAATTGCATGTAATTATTAAATAAGAAAATAAAAGACTCTTAGCTAATAAAGCACTAAACATAATCTTTGAGATGGGCTGGTGGCTTTGTCATTCATTTGGGCCTCCCATTATCTGGGTCCGCTACATATTTGTTGTGTGGATGGGGTGAACATAGGGGGAACCTCCATGATGATAAGCGCTGATAAGCTATGTGGGTTGTGTAACATCCCGTGTATACCCGGTTTGTTAACATGTCATCGTATTAAGTCTTGCTTAATTAAAAATGCGGAATATCTTTTTCTTTTCGATTATGACGTCATTATCAATTACCAAGTTGATTACTTAATTCTTTTTCAAAACATTGCCTGTATGTAATTGCAAATAAACAGATATCTACAGTGAACAACCTCATAATATAAATAAGTGTGTATCTAGTCATGGATCTACAACACGTAATACTGACAACATCCTGATTCATTATACATAAAAGTCTAAATAAACAAAGCATAAATCAATATGGTATGGACAATCCCCATGCTCACCAAATTAATAAGGCAACAAGCCCAAACAAGTCTCAGCACAAAAAAATGGTAACGAAATACGCATAATCACTATACAGGTACATCAGCATAATCAGCAAGCATATCAATCAACTAAGCTCCTGCCGCTAGAGGTCTCGACCCCTGGGTTACCTGAACCTAAAATAAGCGCCCCAAACGTGGGGTGAGATCTCTAAACAGAAATCTCAGCAAGGCAAGGGGTCCTCAAGGATTTCTCCACCCCAAGCTCACTTACATGTGCAATATAAGTTCTAAAAGCAGTTTAACAATATAAGTTCCAAATCAGTGCAATGCAGCAGATAATCATGTCATGGGAGTTAACTATTCTACTAGCCAGAGAAATGCAGGATTTACACACGTCTATTACCCACATTAGTACACGCCCATGCCGTACCTGCCCACAGGATCACATTCCCGTCTAGGCGAAACATCACATACATATCATAAGCATTTGCACTTAACAGCTCAAAAGCATTTCAATAAATCAATACATGAAAACACATCATGCATATATACCATTCCCCCATGGGGTATGGTGGAACCAACAATGGCTAACCGGAGGACACAAAAGTTTACCTCTTAAGCTAACTATCCAAATAAGAGTCCAATCAAGCTCAAAGTCCACAAACAGCAGAATCACAATCTGTTTAAGACCAGGAATCATATCAACAATCATACTCCACAAGTATATGACATAAATGCCTTCGCCATAAGAAAATTAAGTAATAATAGCATGGCACTTCGAGTTCGATATGGAATTTTTTTAACATTCGATTATCTATCGAAAGAGTAGTATGAAAAAAAGGGTATTTACGATTTTATCTGATCTATCAGGAGCCTATTTCGGTGTAACAAACTTTTTTGTTTTCAGTTTTCACACCACAAAAGTTTTAACAAGATTTATGTTATGAAAAAAAGAATTGTTTTTTATAATTATTTGAAATTGAAAAAAAAAACTACAACGCTTCCCTTTACGTTTCGTGTCTTTAGGCTTCTCACAAAGCCATAAGCCCTTAATCACTTCGATTCTGACTTAGGTTAATTATCACAGAGGTTCACAGTAACCAATCCTGGGTCCACAAACCCAAAATGTCATTCTGTATGAACAGTATAGCTACTGTCTCAAAATTCCCAGAATATCTGGGTATATGTCGGGGCTATATCCGGATATGCATATCCGAATATCATAAGACCCCATATCCGGATATCATATCCGGATATCAGTATCCGGGTATCATATCCGGATATTTCGCGACAGAATGCAGTTTCTGCATTTCGCGAAATATCACTCCAAAGGTTCGGATTTTAATCCATTAAAATGTCCAAGCATGCATTTTTATCCTCCTTTAGGTTCATGATCAGGTTAAAACTTAAATACCCATTAACAAGCCAAGACTAAACTTTTAAGCAATGGAAACTCATGATCAAGGCAGATGAAGCTTACCCAAGGTTCAAAACTCAAAAAAGAATGCTCTTAGAGCTCACCAATCAGCTGCAAAGGTTCTGTCTCCCAAGGTATACGAAAATGGTGATAAAAGGTTGGTTCTTTGCACCAAAGATCACTCCTTTGAGCTCCCACAACCAAAGAAATGGCTCCCTCTTCACCAAGTCAAGAAGTCAGCCCACTCTCCCTACCCAACTGTGGCTGAACTCAGAAAATGGAGAGACACAAACACTCACAAGGCTACTTCACACTCTCTCTAGGTGTTTTGGTGAAGGTTCAAGGAAGAAAAATGGTCACTTGGCTCACAAAATGGAGGAAGAAGAGGGTGGACAGGGTGGCACTCAGAAATCTGAAGCTTAAGTCACGTAGAAGGCACAATATGGCCTAGGGTTTTGGGCCAAATGGATATATATAGCCCACTTAAGTTTTAATCGCGTTGTATTAGTGCTAATAGCTACGCTTAGCATTTTAATCCCAAACTTAGGATTATGAACCTACTCATTTTTCTAAGATTTGTCATATTTTTATTTTATTTTTCGCAGCACCTTTCTGGTACGCGCTTTTACATAGCCAGTATCAGTTCTGGCACCAGTTGTCATTATTTTGACCTGAAACTTGTTATGCTAGTTATAACACCTCGCATTTCTAAATCTTATATTAATATATTAAATGAGGATTAAAGGGGAGGATTAGTGAAAATCCTGAAAATTAGTGTGAAATCCAAAGAAAGGGTAAAACGGTAATTAGCCAAACACGCAACCCTAGGAAGGTAAAATTGAGTAGGAAGTCTCAAATGATAAAAATAACCCTGTAAGTTGATTTAGAACGAAAAATTGAGTGGATAGGCAAGTTTTAGAAAATTTAGTGTATAGTGTTTTTACCAGGTAAAAATACCGCGGTACGATTGCATCGTAAAACGTGCCAATTGAATTTTGAGCTCTAGGTTTGGATATAAGTTATAAATGGTGTATAGGACTAGAAAATATGATTCTGATGAAAATTGATGGAAATTAGTGAGTTTGGGGAAGCGTGCATACGGCGCGCGTAACAGCTTAAAACTGCATTTTCTCCGAACTACCGAAAAACTCTGGATTCATCTGATCAAGGGTAATTAAAGGACAATGGTTAATGTTAAAAATTAGAGTTTCTAAATAGGTTATGAAATTATGGACGTTTAGTGGAATTGGAGAGAAATTCAAATTAGTTTGAAATCGCGTGAGGTGGCGGTGGGGCTCACCTCACTTAAGCCACTTAAGACACATGTTTATCACTATTCATCATCACCTTCTCTCCTCTCTCACACATCAAACCCGCGACCCTCCCCCTCCCAAACCCCATTTTCATTTCAAATTTCTTTCTCCTCTAACTCACACTATACATCATCAAATCAAGTGATTTTTGTCTTGAAATTGGTTGGAAATCACCTTCCAAACACATTGGTGGTAGTATTGAACCTTGAAACCCACTAGATTTTGAGAAATCCCTCCCCCAAACCCGCAGCCCTTTGGTGGAGATTTGTGTTCATGGAGTTGTTTGAAGCTCCAATGGTTTAGTATGTCTTGGAGGAGTCTTAGGCCTTGATATTGGGTAAGTTTCATCACATTATATTGCACATGTAAGTGAGCTTGGGGTGGAAGATCCTTGAGGACCCCTTGTCTTACTGAGATTTATGTTTAGAGATCTCACCCCACGTTTGGGACGCTTATTTCAGGTTCAGGTAACCTAGGGGTTGAGACCTCTAGCAGCAGGAGGCCGGAGCTTAGTTGATTGATGTTTATTCGCTTATGTATGTTGACTATGCTTGGATGCTGGATTATGTCTGTAGCTATTGTGTCATTAGCTTTATGGATTACTGTGTTGAGACTCTGTTGGTTATGTTGTTTATTTGGTGAGCATGGGGATTGTCCATGCCACATTGACTTGACTTTATGCTTTTCGTTTTGAGTTGTATTAATGTTTCAGGATATTGTCCGGACTACGTGTTGTAGATCCGTGACTTAGATACTTACTTATTTATATCATGAGGTATTTCAGTTAGCGATCTTTCTGCAATTTACATACAGGGGATGTTTTTGGAATTAGAACTTAATAATCAACTTGGTTAATGATAATGACGTCATAATTGAAAAGAAAAAGATATTCCGCAATTTAATTAAGCGTGGCTTAATACAATGACATGTTAACAAACCGGGTATACACTAATGAATGTCTCTTCCTCTCCAACATAATTATTCGGCTATAATAAACCATCATGTGGATAAATCTCCACGACTGGTGTGTGTCTATTATCCCAAAGTGCTATCCAACGCTGAGTTTACGTAGCCAATTCTCAGTAGGTTTACCCCGAAGGATGAAGTCATGGATGATGCCCTTGAGCCGTCCAGCAGCATTTGGAATGAGCAGCTGCATCCCGAATTGACGCATAACCCGATAAGGCTTGGTTCACTCAACAATATGATAACATATAATCCGTGTCACAGCCCTCCAAAGTCATCTTGTCTCGGTAGAAACACCAAGAAAAATATAACCAATGTATGGCTGCCATATAATCTTTACGAAAATAAATTCATTAATAGTTGGTTGGATTAACGTAGAAAAATATTTTTTTCTTTAAGCTTACCTCATCTCGGCTCATCGTATCTAAGATACGTCGATAGTTATTGTTTCCTTGCTAACAGTTATGCAGGTAAGCACATAAATATATGCGACAACAAGTAATATAGGGCCTGTTTGAGTCTCAGTTATCGTTCCCACAAGGATCTTTTGGCGAAAATTCCAAAAACACAAAGCGAAAATGCTTAAATTGAATTTATGAAAAGAAATATAAAAGCAAAACTAATCTAAAATAGTATTGACCACATTACTCTATTTTTTGAATTTTCTGAATTAATTTCTTGAGCTAAAGAGTGAAAAATAGTAAGAAAGCAATTCAAGAATATGATGTAAAAGGATTTGTATATAAGCAAGAAAAAGTAAAACAAAATGATGATTTGAAAATTAATATTCAAAAGAAAAACTGAGTTGGTAAATATGTGTAAAAAAATTAGGTTGGGCTTCGGTTTATCCCACAGCAATGGATTGACTGCCAATTATAGATTACTAAAAATTAATTCCTAGTTAACGGATCACTCTTGTTGATTTTAATCTCTTAAAATCATTTTATCCTAAACAATCATTTACACATCTCTATGCTAAATGAAGTTAGAACTCATGCATTTCAAGTCCAAAGTTACATGGTGGCTGTCCTCATCTCTAAGTGACTGCCATTGAATAATCTCTTATTCAAGTCCATGTGCTTAATGCATTTCCAGAATTAGTCACCTCTCGATGACTTAGACCTAACATAATATCTACCATCAGGCCTCAATAACAGAACGTTTAAATCCAAAACATGGCATTTAAATAACTGAGAATCAAAAATTAACAAAAGTAATTAACAATCAACCATCACTGAGGTTCGGGTAACCTAGACCCAACCTTCAAAGGTTTAGCTCATACCCATAAGGGTTGAGCTACAAAAACAGCAAAATGAAATAAAAATTACAGAGAAAATAAAGTGCAAAAAAAAATACAGCACGAGTCCTATTCACAGGAATAGCCTCGGTATTGTACTGACATGTTTAAATCCAAACAACATAAGATCCATTACAGTACCAGAAAACACAAAAAATAAACTAAAGAAAAATGGAGAAGAAGAATACAGAAGATGAAGAGAGCCTCACATCAACTATTCCTCCTCTTTTATAGCTCCCTCCTCTCACATGCATGGGATTTGGGCCTCTCACCAACAGCAAGCATCCACACGCTTCTTCCAATCGTGTGATTCCTTTGCAAAGGCAGTAACTGCACTCCAAAAATTGCTTCAGCCAACAATCCTAACAAACTCCAGCTCACCCAATCAGTTATGGGTAGTGTTTGGCATTTTCTGTTTGAATCAAAATGGCTAGGGTCAGTGTTTTGGTTGAACGCTCACTTAAGGGACCATGGGTGAGGGCTAAGGCTCAATGGGTAAACCAGGATTAGAGACCCGGTGTGGCTTGATGGTTTGGTTGTAAAAAGAAATCAAGAATGGAAAGCTTGGGGTTATGGTTGGATGTAAGTGGGTTGGTTCACACGTGAGGGTTAGGGTTCGATGGTTTGAGAATGCTTTTTCCAATTGTATCTCACGTTGCCTTATCTTATTTTCTTCCAATTTCTTTTCTTTTCTTTTTGCTCAATTGGGCTCTTCTGCCTTGCCTTACAACATCCAACCCACTTCTTTTCTTCTTATTTTTCTTTTCTTTTCTTTCTTCCTTCTTTGCTTTGGATTGTATTAATATGTGGGCCTGAAAATAAAAATGAAACCCATTAGCATTTAAATCAACAACATTTCAGCTTAATGTAATTGGGGTATCTATTAACACAAAGAGTATTTTTTTTACATTTTCATATTAAAACCATATGTTTTAAGTCACATTTCATGAACTTATCACACCCCCAAACTTACATTGTTGCTTGTCCTCAAGTAACAGAGAAAATCAGCACATGGATTTATCAGAATAACCATTCTCCATAATCGGAAAAATTTCATTACACCACTCATTGTTACTCAGAATCAACAACAATCTCAAACACTTCTCAACAGCACTTCAACTTTCAACTTTTCAAAACTTTTTCAGTGATTCAAATTAACACAAAGATCATAGAAACATGGGTGTGTACTTAGTTCAGCAGTTAATCAATCACTAACCAGGAAGCTTGGTGATCCTTTTATTCCATAAAAACACTCAACCAATCAGTGTATGGATTTCAAATGCATGAGTGTCTCAATGACCGTAGAATAATGACAAAAGAGATCTTGATTTTTGATTTCTTAACACAAAATGCAAAGTTTTGCAATAGGCAATAGAGATGGCAACTGTTCACTTCCTCACTCAATGTTAATCAAATTTTATTAGATTGTTGAACTTTTTTTATCTTGATTCTATATGAAAACATGATGTTTGAGTACTGTTTTAATATATTCATGCACTTGGGACATGGAGGTGGATGCTTGGGGTAGCGGCAACACCTGCTATAATACAAGTGGTGCTAATGTTTTCGCTCCCCGAATCACCCTGTTGGCTGTTCCGAAAGGTTAGTTAAATCAGCAGTCATATATGATATATATATATATATATATATATATATACTCTGTGAGAAACTGCATTAATTGTGTTGTTCTGTTTTTGTGTGTTGATTATGAAACATGGAAGGAAGGAGGAAAGAAAAGCAATATTAAGAAAGATTTACTCAGCTGATGAGGTTGAAGCTGAAATTGATGCTTTGAAGGAGTCGTTTGCTATGGAAATGAAGGATTCAGAATCTTCGAAAAAGATCAGCATTATCAAACTACTGAAAACTAAATATGTGAGGAGAGATTTGTATGCAGGTGTGGGGCTTCAAATCTTCCAACAGTTTGTGGGTATAAATATTGTGTTGTACTACAGCCCCGTTATAGTTCAGTTAGTTGGTTTTGCTTCCAATAGGATAGCACTTCTTCTGTCTCTAATCACTGCTGGGCTGAATGCATTTGGTTCAATCTTGAGCATATACTTCATTGATAAGACTGGAAGAAAGAAGCTTGCTTTAATCAGTTTATGTGGTGTTATTTTCTACCTTGCCCTTTTAACTGCCACTTTTCGCGAGACAGAAACTCATTCTCCAATGATTACTCAACCGGAAACCTCATATTTCATTAACACCTGCCCCAGTTTCAGCACAACTGTGAATCCTAAAGGATGGGAGTGCATGAAGTTCCTAAAGTCTTCACCTCATCTGAATCTAACAAGGTAAAAATATGTCTGTCCTCTTTGCCTCAACACTTAGTCCTATGCTATTAATATGTTACCATACTCAAATATTTTATTACTATGAATCTGCCTATAATAATAGGATAGGATTGTAATTAATATTCCTGACACTAGTATTAATTAATTGTGCAGATGTTACTTGGGGCATCTTTGATATCTAATGACACAACTAAGAATCAGTGCGAAAACGGTCACAGGGCTTGGTACACAAGGGGATGTCCTAGTAAAACAGGTTGGGTTGCACTAATTCGGCTGGCACTGTATATCATATCTGTTGATCTTTTATGAGAAAAACAAACATCAGAGACAATATTGTGCAACAGCTTATTTTATTCTGACTAATGAACTTGTCTTTAAATACAAAACTGAGCTCATGCGGTTGCTACTAACCAGCTGATTTTGTTGGTCCACAAAATCAGCAACAAACTAACAAAGCAATAACAGTAAAATGCAGTAAACAAACTCCTAAACAAAAGACTAATCAATTTAAAAAACAACTAATTAACTCCTAAAAAATAGGACATCAACAGCAGCCTTGAAACAACAACATTCTCCTCCTGGATCAAGTGCTGCACACTCCTAGCTTCTCCCTGAGAAATTCAAATCGACTAACATGAAATGACTTGGTGAATATATTTGCAATTTGGTTTTCTGAACTGTAGTACATTAGCTTCACTTCTCCAGCCTTCTGCACTTCTCTCAAAAAATAATACTTGATCTTAAAATGCTTTGTTCTTCCATGAAATACTGGATTCTGTGAAATAGCTATAGCAGCTTGATTATCCACAAATACTTCTATGCCTTCTTTTTGCTCCAAATGCAGGTCATCCATCAGCTTCTTCAACCATAATGCTTGGTTTACAGCTGCAGTAGCTGCAATGAACTCAGCTTCTGCAGTTGATTGGGCCACTATTTCCTGCTCTTTGAACACCAAGAAAAACAAGCTGACCCAAATGTAAAACAATAACCCGAAGTACTTTTCATATCATCCACTGATCCAGCCCAGTCACTGTCAGAATACCCTTGCAACTTAAACTTCTGAATTCTGCAGAATTTGATTCCATATGAAAGAGTACCTTTCAAGTACCTTAACACCCTTTTTGCCGCTACCATATGCAGTTCACTTGGACAATTAAGAAACCTGCTGCCATTTAGTGAAGGAGTCACGTGAGGACCACAAAGATCTGTATGAATTAGTTGTAGCTTCTTTGTAGCTCTCCAGGTGGATTCTTTGAAAGGAAGTCTTGTCTGTTTGCCCAAAAAACAAGCTTTGCACCTTGTGATCTGCTCCTCTAGGATTGGTAACCCAGTTGCCATTTCATTCTTCTGCATGAATAGTAAGCCTTTGTAATGAAAATGCCCCAACCTTTTGTGCCATATTTCTGAATCACTAGCCTGACACTTGAATGCCGCTTGCTCCTTCTCAAGGGGATTTAGAGAAAAACTCTTCTGTTGCATCTTTATTCTGAACAACTCCTGACCATTTGAGTCAAAGATCAAACACTTCCCTTCTTCAAATATCACTTTAAATCCCTTTTCTACCAACTGCCCCACACTCAGCAAATTCTGATCAATATCAGGCACGTACATCACGCCAGAAACCAGCTTAGTTCCAGCATAGCTCTCTATTGCTACAGTCCCTTTACCTTTCACTTCTAGATACTCTCCATTTCCAATTCTCACTCATGACTGCAATGACTTGTCAAGGTTTCTAAATAGCTTTTCATCACTTGTCATGTGGTTTGTGCAACCACTATCAACAAGCCAACTATCACATGGAGCACTAGAGGAGAAACAAGAGGCAGCAAATAATTGATCTGCCTCATGCTGGTCTGCAACATGTGCCTCACCTTGCTGCTGATCTCCCTTTTCTTTGCAGAACCTTTCAATGTGTCCAAGCCTATGACACTTTCTGCACTTCACATCTGGCCTCTTCCAACATCTGAAGTGTGGGTGATTCTGCTTTCCACAATGCTTACATGAGGAATGCCCGCCCCAATTGTTCTTAGAGTTGATTGCATTGTTCTCTCCTACAGCAGCTTCTGAACCACTACTGTCATCTCTTTTCTTCCATCTTACATTATGCTGTTCTTTAGCCTGCAAAGCTCCTTCTGTACTTCCTTCAAGCCTCATTAAACTTCTCTGCTCTTGTGCTTGCAGAGCACTTAGCAATTCTGCCAACTTGATTTGAGACAAATCCTTGGTATTCTCCAAAGATGCAATGGTTGCTTCAAACTTTTCGGGCAAGGAGACAAGAACCTTTTGCACTAGCCTATTATCAGAGAGGTCAGTGCCTAGAGCTCTTGCTTGATTTGTAATATTTACCAACTTATCAAATACTCCTTAATTGTTTCAGACTCCTTCATCTGCAATCTCTCAAATTGTGTGATTAGATTCAGCCCCTTCATGCTTCTAATCCTCTCATCTCTTTTATACTCATCTTTGAGGAAGTCCCAAATAGCTTGAGCTGATTCACAAGCCATAATTCTGTTGAAAATGGCAGGGGAGACAGCAGCATATAAACAAGACTTTGCCTTTGCTTTTCTTGTTATCCTCTCCTTATGAAACTTGATCTGATTGATGGTTGGATTATCAGGAAGGGGAGCAACTTCATAATCTTGTTCTACAGCTTCCCAAAAATCGCAACTTGCATTCTGACTGCCCATGCTTGATAATTTTCTCCATCGAATATTGGTGGAGCCATTGCTGAAAAACCACTCGATCCTCCCTCCATTAATTTCTCAAGTCACTCACAGCCCCTTAAGATCAAGAAGGCTCTGATACCAATGTTGATCTTTTATGAGAAAAACAAACATCAGAGACAATATTGTGCAACAGCTTATTTTATTCTGACTAATGAACTTGTCTTTAAATACAAAACTGAGCTCATGCGGTTGCTACTAACCAGCTGATTTTGTTGGTCCACAAAATCAGCAACAAACTAACAAAGCAATAACAGTAAAATGCAGTAAACAAACTCCTAAACAAAAGACTAATCAATTTAAAAAACAACTAATTAACTCCTAAAAAATAGGACATCAACAGCAGCCTTGAAACGCCAACAATATCCTTCTCACCTGGGAGGGGAACTGTTCCATGGGTTGTCAACTCTGAGATATATCCTTTAAGGTACAGAGGAGTGTGTGGAGGAATTGCTCCTACAACTGTTTGGGTTTCAAATCTCATTGTTTCATAGTCCTTTTTGTCCATGACCGAAGCTATTGGCACTGCATGGACATTCATGATATTTGGAATTGTTGCTGTCATAGCAATTTTCTTTGTCCTCATTTTCGTACCAGAAACATTTATTAACTACCCAGATAGAAAAATCTTAGGCACATGATTCTTGTCAATACCCTGATTATGTATTAATGTGCATTTTGCATACAACTCAAGGACATAAATTCTAAAAATCATTGATGGAATGTGCTCAATTCAATCCTGTAATTATTTTTTCTTAATTGATTTTTGGCTCGCGGACTGGCCTTAACCCGTAAGGTTATATAATTTTTTGGCCAGTGTGGACTGATTAATATGTGGGTTTTTTTAGCCCTGCGAGCTTTTTGGCCCTGACTCACGCGAGTTAGGGTCTAACGGGCCGGGTTGGCCTGTTTTGACAGCTCTAGTAGACAATACCCTACAAAATCCTATTAGAGGTGAAGGATAACCTACAAAAAGCACAACGTACTATGAAGAAATATGCTGACCAAGATTGCAACTTGCAAGGACATCCTATTTAAAGGAGACTTGGTTTGGGTGAAGCTCCAACTTTCCAAAATGTATTTTGGCCATTCTAAAACGTATTGGGAGAGTTGCGTATTATAAAATGTATTTTCCAGCTTCAGCTCGTATACATAACACATTATATGTATCCCTCCTTAAACCATTTATGGGTGACTTGAATACCCCTCCATTTCCTCTAGCTGAAATAAACACAGGTGGCCATCTAGTGTTGGAACCCAACCGGATTCTCCTACAACACTCACTGCCAGATGGCCAACAAGAAGTCCAAGTCCTTTGGGCAGGTATGCCTTATAAAGAGGTAATCACTGGGAGAACTTAGAGCGATTTCAACAAAAATTTTCATTTTCAACCTTGAGGGCAATGTAGCTTGTCATTGTTGGGGGTGTTTTTATGGACCAAGACTATGAACTAAATCAGAATCTAGAAGCAGAAAGTAATTGCACAATAGATCAAGAGGAAGACGCCTGTACAGCAAAAAGGAGAACTAGAATTTACAACAACAAAAAAAAAAGATAAAGAAAAAGAAAAAGAGAACTAGAAAGGTGAAGAAAGTACCAAGTAGATATTGTCATGACATGGGTGTGTTGGATATACTTGTACCTAAAGACACGTGGTTAGCAATAAGGAGTTTCAATTGAACTAAAGACAATGTAATCGTGTTACCCGTTCAGCTTAAATAAACAAATGATATTTGCAATAATATTAACTATCAGGATGGATATATATATATATAAATTTGCCATAAATATACACTTGAAAGCATTAAATATGGAGAATCATAACCATAATAATCATACACTTGTCGTTGCTGCTCGTAAAGCGGCTACAGAAATAATTTATATATATATATAAGGGGAAAGATATATTTACAAACTCTTACAAACACTTAAAAATACATTTCTATCAAATTTAAATAATATAAGAGATAAACTTATATTAAAATATGAGATTACATTGATTGAATCATCCAAATTTGAATCCAAAATAGTCCGAAATGTTAAAAAAAAATATTATTTATCTAATAATTAATATTAATGGATAAGCTTTATTAAAAGTGGAACATCTTTTATCTAATTTTAACTTGATCATGTGATGTGATGAATCTCAACCATTCAATAATAGATCAACATCAACATCAATAACACATTTAACCCAAACTAATTTGGATCGGTGATAGATGAATCTAAATGAAAGATAGGAAGAGATTGAAAAAAGATAAAAGTGAAAAGAAGATAAAAAATAGAAATAAAGATAAAATTAAAATTAAATAATATATATTTAATTGAAAAAGTAAAAATAATTTTATTGACAAAATATATAAAACGAAAAAGAAGAAATTTTTAAATTAAATGTTGACCGTTTACCTGTCATTGAATGATTAAGATTCATATGACTTAGTCATGTTAAAATTAAACATACAGAGAATCCATTCTTATATTCTTTTAATTATTTTTCTTTTTCTTTTAAAAAAATAAGAAATAATGAACTCGACATTTGTTTCTGAGGCTTTATAAATAGGTAGGTAACTTATTTTGTAAATTTTTATAGGGCTCGTTTGGTGGACATGATAGGATAAGGGTAGGATATGATATGGGGCTGATAAAGGTAGGATATGATATGTGGCTCATAAGCATATATCATGTCTTGTGTTTGATGAGCACCTTATTAGCAATATGATAAGATTATGTAGAAGGAAAAATGAGAAAGAAAAAACAAAATATAATGCAATAAATACAAATATATTGGATAGCGTGAGAATATTTTGGGTAGCGTGAAGATATATTGGGTATCCAATATTGGTATCCTATCCTATTGAATCCTAACCCAGCTCCTCCCATAGGATAAGAAATCATGTATTGGATAGGATAAAATGAGACAATAGGATAAGCTAATCATATCCTATTGACCCACCAAACAAGAGATAAAAGTAAGATATGATAAGTTATCTTATCTTATCTTCTTTATCAGGTGCTCCAAACATGCCCTAATATGATTTTATGTTTCTAATTTTCATAATTTAATTAATCAGCAACTTATATTCACCAACTATATAATTATGGGGATGATTATATTTATAATTTTTTTGTTTACAAACTACACTATGTCTGACCGGTAAGATACTCTTGAGTAGAATATTTCTGGTCAAACATAGTGTAGTTTGTAAGTTTGTCAAAAATTAAAAATTTGTCAATATAGCCCTACTTTAAAATTATAACTAGATTATACAAATTAATAATAGTAACATAAAAAAGCTTTTATAGTTTTGAATGCCTTTATATACTTAATGTTAAAGGGAGAGGTTACAGCTATAACTTTTTTTTTTACAACATCTTACAACCATATATCATAACCGTTGATTTCTGCCAATCAATGGTTATGATTTTCGCAAATTAAATTCATTAATTCACCCTAAATCATAACCGTTGATTGGCGGAATTCAACGGTTATGATATATGGTTGTAAGAGGTTGTAAAAAAAAAAGTTGTAACTATAACCTTCCTCAATGTTAAAAGTATTAAAAATAATAAATTATGAAAATTTTTGTAAAATATCAACATCATTTGATTTGTTATCGAAAAAAAAGTTGATATGGTTATACAAAATCTTGTTTAATTGATTTTCATTAAAAAAATTAAACCGTTACATTTTTCATCTATATTAAAAATTTTATTGAATAATAAGAATCTTTACTATAAGTATTACTTAATAATAAAATCATAATTCCAAGATACAATAAAAGTGGGAACTTTAAAGATTTAACCTAGAACCAACTTTTCAAGGATTATAGGAAAAATAGTTAAAAAAATTCATACATTTTTACTTGTTTATTTTTGTGCAAAAATTATTTTATTGTAAAAATTATATTATAATTTTTTTATATTTTCCATAGAATCAATACGCTGATATAGCCCGAGAGTGGGGGTATTTGCAAAGTGCCAAGTGACAACTAAGAGAAAGTAAAGTATAAAAAAAAAATTATCTAAGTATAACCCTCCCCTTGGCTCAGATTTTGTGGTGGTAAACTATCGTTATCTATTGGTATTTTAAACTGCAATCGTGTATATGATTGTTTTCAGATTTTCTGAAGAAAAAAAATTAATTGATCCTACTTTAAAATAGGATGATCATATTTGTTATGTAATTATCACTATAGAAAAGGAAATAAATCATGAAAAGGATAATAATGGAACTAATCTTGGAAAAGATTCAAATGATTTAATTAAAACATATTAAGACTTTCTTGAAGAACAAGTTTCGGGAGAATTAATGATAACAAGATAATCCTACTCCCTAATAACTTGAAGGCCAAGTTTCGTATACCTTCTAATGCTCATAT
>NW_026896590.1:0-23284 GCF_033153095.1 Gastrolobium bilobum
GTTCTAGATATGGACACTACGAGTATCAGGTGATTCCTTTTGGGCTTACAAATGCCCCGGCAGTGTTCATGGACTACATGAATCGTATCTTTAAACCGTATTTGGATCAGTTTGTGATCGTGTTTATCGACGACATCTTGATATACTCTAAGAGCAGAGAGGAGCATAGTGAGCATTTGAGGACTGTGTTACAGGTGTTAAAGGATAAAAAGTTGTATGCGAAGCCGTCAAAGTGTGAATTCTGGTTATCGGAGATACAGTTTGGGTCATGTTATTTCTGAGAGGGGTGTTGCTGTTGACCCAAATAAAATTGATGCTGTTATGTACTGGGAACGACCAAAAACTGTTACTGAAATCCGCAGCTTTCTGGGTCTTGCTGGATATTATCGGAGGTTTATTGAGGGGTTTTCTACAATGGTACTGCCATTGACCCGATTGACACGAAAGGATACTCCTTTTGTGTGGACTCAGGAATGTGAGAGTTGTTTTCTGAGCCTTAAAGAGAAATTGACTACTGCTCCTGTGTTGACCCTCCCCGATCCGGAAGGTGAGTTTGAATTATATTGTGATGCTTCCAAGAAAGGTTTGGGGTGTGTGTTGATGCAAGAAAGGAGAGTCGTTGCTTATGCTTCGAGGCAGTTGAGGCCTCATGAAGAGAATTATCCGACACACGATTTGGAGCTTGCTGCTATAGTATTTGCCTTGAAAATTTGGAGGCATTTTCTGTATGGGATGAAATTTGCTGTGTTCAGTGATCACAAGAGTCTAAAGTATTTGTTTGATCAGAAAGAGCTGAACATGAGACAACGGAGGTGGGTTGAATTTCTAAAAGATTATGATTTTGAGTTAAAATACCATCCGGGTAAGGCTAATGTGGTAGCAGATGCATTGAGTAGGAAGTCTGTCAGTGTATCCCACTTGATGTTGTGGGATAATGAAGTAATTGAGCAATTCCGTGACTTGAAACTGACAGATGTCTTTATTGGTAGTGTGGATGAATTCTGGACTACACGGGTTACAGATGGGTTGCATGAGAGCTGTCGGGTGGAAAATAAATTATATGAGAAGATTAAAGAAACACAGATACGTAACGACAGTGTCAAATATTTGAAAGGGCAGAGTGGAATATCTGTGAATGAGCAGGGGTTGCTATTGTATCAGGGCAGAATTGTAGTGCCCAAGGAGTTAGCAGCAGAGGTAATGGTTGAGGCCCATAAGGGTCAGTTTGCTGTACACCCGGGTGCCACAAAAATGTATCAAGATCTGAAAGTTAAGTTCTGGTGGCCTGGGATGAAGAAAGATGTGGCTGAATATGTGTCAAAGTGCTTGATTTGTCAGAAGGTTAAAATAGAACATCAGAAACCGGCAGGGTTACTTCAGCCATTAGACATACCAGAGTGGAAATGGGAGAGCATCTCTATGGATTTTGTTGTTGGTTTGCCTCGGACTCAGGCTGGTCATGATTCGATTTGGGTTATAGTGGACAGACTTACGAAGTCTGCACATTTTCTTCCAGTGCGAGTGGACTTCTCTACGGAGAAATTAGCAAGACTATATGTGAAGGAGATTGTAAGGCTCCATG
This sequence comes from Gastrolobium bilobum, assembly GCF_033153095.1. Lineage (NCBI taxonomy): Eukaryota > Viridiplantae > Streptophyta > Magnoliopsida > Fabales > Fabaceae > Gastrolobium > Gastrolobium bilobum. Next base: position 1,583 of record NW_026896590.1, read on the forward strand.
GAATACCGGTTAGCATTGTTAGTGACCGGGACCCGAAATTTACTTCTCGATTTTGGGGAGCCTTGCAGCAGGCTTTTGGCACTCAGCTTCGGCTGAGCACTGCGTATCACCCGCAAACTGATGGTCAGACTGAGAGGACCATACAGACACTTGAGGATATGTTGAGAGCTTGCACACTGGAGCAGGGCACTGCTTGGGACAGATATTTACCACTGGTGGAATTCTCTTATAATAATAGTTTTCACTCCAGTCTGGGCATGGCACCTTATGAGGCTTTGTATGGGCGTAGATGTCGTACTCCTACTTGTTGGACAGAGGTAGGTGATAAAGAGAGGTTTGGGCCGGACTTTGTGCAAGAAACCACGGCACAGATTGAAATGATCAGGGAAAAACTTAAACAGGCACAGAATCGGCAGAAAAGTTATTATGATAATAGACACAGACCGCTGGAATTTGAAGAAGGCAGTCATGTTTTTGTGCGGTTATCTCCAGTTACCGGTGTTGGACGTGCATTGGGAGTGAGGAAGCTGAGTCCTCGTTTTATTGGGCCATATCAAATAATGAAAAGAGTAGGACCAGTGGCCTATCAGCTTGCCTTGCCCCCACAGTTGTCAAATCTACACGATGTTTTTCATGTATCACAGCTGCGGCGTTATATTCCGGATGAATCACATGTGGTGATACCGGACGATATTGAAATCAGAGAGAATTTGAAAGTTCCTATAGGCCCTGTTGAGGTCCTTGACCGCAGTGAGAAGAAGCTTAGAAGCAAAGTGATTCCAATGCTGAAAATTCAATGGGAAGGACGTACACCTGAGGAGGCTACTTGGGAGCGGGAGGAGGAGATTCTCCGGCTATATCCTGAGTTAGCGGACAGGTATAAATTAATTTTGCGGACAAAATTCTAAAAAGTTGGGGTGAGTATAACACCTCACGATTTTAAATCAAGTAATTAAAATATTAAGTGAGCAATCAAGTGATGGATTAGTGAAAATCCTAAAGATTTGGCCAAAATACAAAGAAAGGGCAAAACGGTAATTAGCCAACACGCAACCCTAGGAAGATAAAAATTGAGTAGAAGGTCTCATATGGTAAAAATAACCCCGGAAATGGGTTCAGAACGAAAAATTGAGTGGATAGGCAAGTTTCAGAAAAATCAGTGAATAGTGTTTTTCGGGTGAAAATACCGCGTTACGATTGCACCGTAAAATGTGCCAGTGGAATTTTGAGCTCTAGGTTTCAAATATGAGTTAAAAATGGTCTAATGAGTTAGGAAATATGATTTCTTATGATATTCGATGAAATTAAGACAGTTTGGGGAAGCGTGCCAATGGCGCGCGTAATAGCTTAAAACAGTGTTTTCTCCGAACGAGTGGAGAACTCTTAATTCATCTGATCAAGCATAATTAAAGGAGAATAGTTAATGTTAAAAATTAGAGTTTCTAAATAAGTTTTGAATTTACGGACGTTTAGTGAGAGTTTGGACGCGTTTTAAATCGCGTGAGGTGGCGTGGGACCCACCCCACTTAAAATTCACTTAAAACACCTCATCAAAGTACTATTCATCACCTCCTTCACCCCTCCTTCAGCCAAAAACCGAGCCCCCCTCCTTCTTTCTCCAAGTTTTCTTTCAAATTTTCTTCCCACCTAAATCACTCAAATCCTAACCAAATTCAACAAAGTTTAACTTGAAATTTGTTGGAAATTGCCTTCTAAAGCCATTGGTGCTACCCTTGAGTCGTGAAAGTGGCTGGATTTTGAGATCCTCCCCCTCAAAGGCCGCGGCTCACTTGTGGAATTTGGTGTTCATGGAGCTTTGGAATGCTCCAATGGTGGAGTATACCTAGGAGGAGTCATTTGCCTTGCATTTGGGTAAGTTATTTCAACATTTCAATGGTTGATTGGTGAATTGTGTTTATGAACCCTAAAGAGGGATTTTATGATGTGTTGTGTTAGAGAGCTCAAATGGAAAATGTCTATTAGATGATAATGCCTTAAAATGATGTAGTAATGCTAGAAATGCAATGAAAATTTTAAGTGAAATGTGATGATTTTTAACTTAGAAAAATTGATGATCATGATTTTGGAATTTGTGAATTTTGGTGTTGAGACTTGTTTGATGATGGTGGCATGATGGTATGATGATATAATAGGATGTATGATGGTTGGAATGATTAAAGTTGTATGGAAATTCCTTGGAATGCCATAGGTTAAAATTCGATTCTTTGAGGAAAGATTGTGGAATTGATGTTGAAAAATGGTTTGGATAATGAATTGTGTAGTTATATGGTGCTTAGATGGGTTGTGTTGTGCTTGGAGAGTGTTTGAATCAATGGAGAAAAATGAATTGTGTTAGAGACCTAAATGAGCCCAGAATGAAATATTTCGCAAAACGATGCGTAAATGTCGAAAAACGGAAAAACGACGATTGAACTAGCCTCTAAACAACCTAAGGGAGTGTTATAAAATGAGAAAGAAAATTTAGGAAAATAAATCTCAAATTTACACCTACATGGCCGAACCTCCAAGGGGAAAAGGGGTGATTTGGCGATTTTCGCGTTTTGATGTAATTCGACGCGAAAATGACGAACCGGCACTTGAACTGGCCTATTGACAACCTAATGAGACGTAACAAAATGAGAAAGAAAATTTAGAAAAATAAATCTCACATTTACACTACAATGGCCGAACCATCAAGGGAGGATGGGGAGGATTTTTGTGTTTTGCGTTTTGATACTATTTGACGAGTACTGATGGATGTACGTTATTGTATAGGTTGCCGTACGTCGACCTGAATCCCGAATCTTGAATCAGTGAATTGCCCTTGGTCCGGGACCAAGTGGATTGAGGTAAGAAATTGGTTCATTACATGTGTAATTATAAATTAACATGTATGGGTTGAACTGAGAGTGATTGGGAATGTCCTCTGTGTAGGCATTCCGCTGTGTACCGAGTTGAGGGATAAGCTGCTGCGGAGCTTGTGGAAACGCAAATTAAGGTAACCTCTTGGTACTGGGGCTTGTTCCCCTTTTCTGTTCCACCTTGCCAGTTGATGGCAACGGTAGGAAGTGTGTATGAATAGTATAGAACACATGAGCATGCATGCATTATTGCTATGGGTACTTATGTACCGAGTCTCTGGCCAGTAGACAGTTTTTATTAGCCTTCGGGCATTTTCGGACTTCCGCTGGATAGGTCTCCAGGAGGGAGTTCCAGTTGACTGCGTGTCATGGTGTGTGATCCGGGTAGGAGCACACTAGGAATGTCTTTGGCGTTTTGGTTGGTTTGGGCATCATGGTTGTGGTTTCTGTGAACACACCTTGGATGATACCCATAGGCTTATATATGCCGAGGGCGTACGTGGAATTGGGGTTACCATCCCGTATCGTCGTATTTTGTTTTCTTTATATTCCCCATTCTCTAAATCCCTTGCTATATCCCGTTTTCAAGTGGTTGTTGTATTCTATTGATATGCATCGAAGTGAACCATTGGGTGGAGTTTTCTCCAGAACCTCTTGGTTACTGAGATATATTCGTATATCTCACCCCGTCTCGGGGCATTTATTTCAGGAGGTAGCAGTGGAGCAGGAGCCTCGGGCAAGAGGCCCGCAGAGTGAGCGGTGGAGCGCTTCTTATTTTGCATTTTGTTGGCCGTGTGGCCTAGGCTAGACTTAGGGCATGAACATGTCATTTGTATTTATTAGTAGCTTCATTAGCATCTTGTTCATGTCATTTTGCCTAAGTCTAGTAGTGATGTATTTGGTTATGTTGTCTTTTAATTAAGTTGAAATTTTAGAAGAATGTAATTTGAAGTTTTAGTTTCAAGTTGTAATTTGTAAAGCTATATTGTAATAGTATTGATGCATGTCTAATTATGATGGAAGGGCCTTAGGCCTATTTTAGGTTATGATAATATGTATGATGGAAATATGCATGAAAAAGGTGTTAGTGATTGCAACTACTTAAGAATGATTAATATGGACTCTATGTTTAATAACTATAAACTGGATTGGGTTGTAAGTGCCCCAAGGCGTTGTTGGTCCTTGTGTGTGCCACCCATTGGATTATTACTGTATTATCATGTGTTTATTAGGTACATTTGAGGTTTAAATGATCTTTTACAAATTTGGGATTATTGGAAAAACAAAGGAAACTCTGGCGAATTTTCTGTAGAATTTGCAGATTTTAGGCGAACTTCGGGAGAGCATATCTCCCTCCATAGAAGTCCCCTAGGGACGTGCCATACGCCATTTTGAAGGTTGAGATGTCCTCTACCTTGTGTCCAAATTTGAGGAAAATATGGGTTGATCTTCGGCCTGAAAAAAATAGAGAAACACGGACTGCCCATGTGCCCCTGCACCTGAGGCAGATTCTGGACCGGATTTGGGAAATTAATTCCCTCTTCGTTTCTCGGTCAAATTGAGCGTGTGATATATCAAAATGAAGTTTGAGGTGCCTAGTTTGTAGGATAAAAATTTGAGGGCAAATGGTTGAGTGGATTGAGTGCAGTAATTCGAGAAATGTGAGTGGTTTGGAGCTGTTTTTGGGGTTGTTTGGGCTAATCGCTTATCCAACTTCAAACGGCGATAACCGGAGCAAATGAGCTCCGAATTGAGCGTATTTTAGCTTGTTAAAAAGGGAATTAAGTAACACAAAGATATAATCTGAGAAGTAGGGTTGGTTGCGATCGGTTTGGTCGCAGAAAAACTTAGAGTGTAACATGTTCGAATTGGTATAAAACGTAAAGTTGGAAATTGGCTAAGTGAGTTTATGGGAACTCCTTAGTAACTTATAATAAATAACGTAAGTGATAAAAACAGTTTAAATAAGTCTTCCGCAAGAGTTTACGGTTACGGTCACAGCTTTTAATTATTACGCCTTTTTATGATTTAAATGCTCGCGTAATAGTCGGAAAAAATTTATTCTCGTTTTTATAAATGAACTGCTGTGATTGTAACTGCGCTTAATATCATAATTAATGTTAACAATACCGGTACGTAACGGGCTGTTACACTTTTCAACAGTTGCTTGTCAATACCATATGAAATATATGTTTCTTTCTTTCTTTTTCTTTATTATTCTGGCAATATTGAGGGTGTGGCTTTTCCATTATGTTCTTGCTTTTCTTTTCTTTTGATTTCGTTTCTTTTTTTTTCTTGATAACTGTGGATGTTCGATTGTATGCTTTTGTTTCTGTCTGCCCAGACATCATATTCTTGCTGATATTTCTTGCTGATATTTGACTGTGTTCTTTTTTCTTTTTTTTTTTCTTTTCTTGAAAATACAGTATGTTTCTTTTTTTTCTTGAAAATAGAAGATTGAGGGTGTGGCTTGTCAACAGTTGCTTGTCAATACCATACGAAATATATATGTTTCTTTCTTTCTTTTTCTTTATTATTCTGGCAATATTGAGGGTGTGGCTTTTCCATTATGTTCTTGCTTTTCTTTTCCTTTGATTTCGTTTTTCTTTTCTTTTTTCTTTTCTTGAAAATACAGTATGTTTCTTTTTTTTTCTTGAAAATAGAAGATTGAGGGTGTGGCTTGTCAACAGTTGCTTGTCAATACCATATGAAATATATGTTTCTTTCTTTCTTTTTCTTTATTATTCTGGCAATATTAAGGGTGTGGCTTTTCCATTATGTTCTTGCTTTTCTTTTCTTTTGATTTCGTTTCTTTTTTTCTTGATAATTGTGGATGTTCGATTGTATGCTTTTGTTTCTGTCTGCCCAGACATCATATTACTGGACTATTAACTGGTTTTTTTGTTTTTTAATTTTGTAAATTTGATTTTGTCTAGTTGGGTTTGTTAATTTTTTCAGTTGGTGTTTTATTTAACAAAACTAACATTGGATATATTTAGATATGTGGGTTTTCTATTTTTTTTATTTTTTAAACATCTATGGTTTCGATTGGAATGATAACATGTTGGTTTTTCATCATGTTGAAGATGATGAAAAAGCTGAGAAGATGGAAGAGGATGAAGCTGAGATGATGGAAGAAGATGAGGATGAATGCAATGGGAGATGAGATGCAAGTAGAAGAGGATGAAGATGAGGATGAAGCTGAGAAGATGGAAGAGGATAAAGATGAGGATGAAGAAGAGATGATGGAAGAAGATGGGGATGAATATGGGAGATGGGATGCAATGGGAGATGGGATGCAAGTAGATGAGGATGAAGATGAGAAGATGGAAGAGGATGAAGATGAGGATGAAGCTGAGATGATGGAAGAATATGAGGATGAATATGGGAGATGGGATGCAATGGGAGATGGGATGCAATGGGAGATGATGACCCAACCAGCCTGTATTGTTTGGCAACACTCCTACAAAGGTGTCATTACCTAGGTATGGTACTTCTGCCCTTTCTTTTCTTTTCTTTTCTTTTCTTTTTTTCTTGAAAATGTTTGATTATATGCTGATATTTCTTGCTTGAAAAGATTGAGTATGTGGGTTTCTTGCTGATATTCGACTGTGTTCTTTCCTTTCCTTTTTTCTTTCTTGAAAATAGAGATTGAGGGTGTGGCTTGTCTTTTGTCAATACCATATGAAATATATGTTTCTTTCTTTCTTTTCTTTATTATTCTGGCAATATTGAGGATGTGGCTTTTCCATTATGTTCTTTCTTTTCTTTTGTTTCGATTTCGTTTCTTTTTTTTCTTGATAATACAGTGGATGTTCGATTGTGTGCTTTTGTTTCTGTCTGCCCAGACATCTTATTACTGGACTATTAACTGGTTTGTTTGTTTTTTGATTTTGTCTAGTTGAGGTTTTTAGTCTTTTCAGTTGGTGTTTTTTTTTTAACAAAACTAACATTGGATATATTTAGATATGTGGGTTTTCCATTTTATTTATTTTTTAAATATTAATGGTTCTTTCTTTCTTTCTTTCGTTTTTTTTTCGCAATATTTAGATGTTGGTTTCGATTGGAATGATAACATGTTGGTTTTTCATCATGTTGAAGATGATGAAAAAGCTGAAAAGATGGAAGATGATGAGGATGAAGCTGAGGAGATGGAAGAAGATGAAGATGATGAAAAAGCTAAGAAGATGAGGATGAAAATGAGGATGAAGCTGAGAAGATGGAAGAAGATGAAGATGAGGATGAAGCTGAGAAGATGGAAGAAGATGAGGATAAAGATGATGAAAAAGCTGAGAAGATGGAAGAAGATGAGGATGAAGTTCATGAAGAACTTGAGAAAGGTCTTAACCAAGAGGACCGATCAACCCAAAAGCAGTCTCGGGTTGGTTGGACCGAAGAGCTACATCGGTCAGTGTTTTGTGGCCGCTGTTAATAACTTGGGTGTTGACAGTAAGTTATTCACTCTTTCTCTACAATGCAAAGTAGTTGTTATCTTAATTGCTATTAATTGCTACAATTGGTCAATCAATTGATGTTTCTGCTTTATTTTAGCAATACTTTTATTATATTTTTGTGTAGAAATAGCAATCAAATCCTAATAATATTACAATGTGAAAACTAGTTCCATCACCTCTCTTTGCAAACTTTATTTCCACAAGTGTCTTCACATCCACTGCCCAGAATCAAACCATAATTCTTCGAACATCTATCTCAGCCCCACTTGGATATATAATTTCTGTCATAATATTGGAATCTGCACCAAAATAAAAAATGGCTTCTCCGTTGTTAATACCAGTGTGCATTTCCAAATAACAAACAAATCGACTGCCCATGTATTCCTCTATTTCAGTAATCCTTTCCTTGGAGTAAGCTAATATACTTATTTGGCATCTCTCGAAAACTGAACAAATCAAAATTCAAATTTTCCTTAATTCGATCATGATTAATTTGGTCTCATGAGAGCTGGAAGCTGCCCAATTGGTCCCAACTGTGTCTTCCATTCGCTGCCAAAAATGGAACAATGATGCCTTTTTCCATTCCTGTGAAAACTCTGGGTTTTTTTTTTTTGTATTGCAAAAGTATATGTTTGCTGTATTTTTCCAATTGCTGTATTTTTTTGTTCAACATTATTTTGAATGCTTTCTCAAATACTCTTCCTAATCTGTAGTGCACTGGAGTAGATGTCATGGCATTATTGTTAATGAAGTCTGACACATTTGTATGTTCTTTTGATTGCAGAGGTTGTACCTAGAAAAATTCTTCAATTGATGAAGGCTGAGAAGCATCTTACTAGGGCGCATGTGGCCAGCCATCTGCAGGTATTTTTTTCTTTTCCTTTCTGCTTTAATTTCATAAAACCATAGTTTTTCATTTATAGAACTTTATTTGTTTTTTTAATTGCTGCAGAAATAAAGACTTCGACTGAAAAGAATCAGGTCTAAGGCAACCCAGCAAGTCAGTCCTTTTAAATATCCTCTTCATCTGGTGAGATGATTAGTCCTAGGCAAACAAGTAATATTGTGCCATTTCAGGGGTTGGCTGACCAAAGCCAGGATGGCAGTTATGCTTCACATCTTACCAATTTAAGCTCAATAGGCTCAATCTTAAATGAAGACTTGGACTTGGACTTTGATTCTGACTTTGATCTTTATGATCCTACACAAATGATTGACTCGGATTATTACACAAATGATTGACTCGGATTATTTGTTGTCTATGTAGTTGATAACACCAATTATTTGTTGTCTATGTAGTTGTAAATGGGATTCAAATTTAATTCTTTGGCTTCCCAGATTTGTTCTCTACTGAGATTGACCTCCATTCATTTGTATTTTCTTTGAGTTTGTATAACCAACAAGTCACGTAACCATGCATTCTTTCTATTTTTATACTTTTATTTTCACTATTGTTCTTGTTTGGTTAATAATTAGTCTGATCAACATCGACATTTTTTGTGAATGATTGAACAAGATTATTTGTAAAGACTGATGAGTCTAATGTGGATGGAAAATTTAGCTTTCTAAAATTTTTGTGAATGATACCGAAGTGTCAATTACTAGTATAAATGTCCATAGATTATTCAATATGTTAATGTTTTTGAGTTATATAAGAGGAGTAGATAACTCTTTGGATCATATAGCCTCAAATTATGATTGAGCATGGTTACATAAAAGGGACAAGAGTAAAGGGGGTAAAATTGTTCTATTTACATGTTTCAGCAAGTGCTTACAGTGGTACTTACATGTAATTGACCTATGAAAGAGCATCAACATGAATAAAACTCACGACGATTTAGTAAAAAATTGGGCCAAAACAAAACTGATCAAAATAACCAACCATTGCTCTTAGTCTCTCTCACCTCTCAATGCATAATCCAAAACATGCAGATGCAGTCTCATCTCAGATCACAAATTTACAATTTACAATTTTCAAAGATTTTTCATCTAAAATTGGGCTGGATTTAATTTAATAACACTCACTAATTCCTCTCTTTCTTCTCTCTCTCTCTCTCTCTCTCTCTCTCTCTCTTCTCCACCAAAGAAAAACCCTAAGCCTAGCCCCCTTCTCTTCAATCAAGCTCAGCTCAACTCACAATAACAATACTGTTGAAGATCTTGTTCAACAAGATAAGCTACCAACTACAAGCAGCTCCTCAACTCACAGGAAAGGAACTTTCTTTCGCCTCTGCTTTTATTTCATTTCATTTCATTTCGTTGGTTCTACCATTTATTTTAAGTGTGTTATTGCGTTTTTTTCTTTTTTCTTTTTGTTTCAGCGACCATAAAACATGTATTTTTATTTGTATTTGTAGCTCAGCTTAAAAAAGACACTGAACAGAGGCATTTCTCCTCTTGATGGCACCCGACTCTGAGCCTCTTGAGTTGAGATTCTTCTCAAAAATCTTCCTTTACTTGCTGCTGAGGATAAGGTAACTTCTGATACCATACCATACCATACCTTTATTTTTTCTTAAATCCTCATTATTAATACTGTACGTCATGTATTTGTTTGTGCTCTATAGTCTATGGTTTATTCATTGTATCTGTATTGTTACTTTTGTTTGTAGTGATAAGTTTTTTATAACTGAATGAATCTTAGAAGCTCAATTTCAGTTCACTCAGTATTATTACTTTGCCTCTGCTTTTAAAAAGTATATAAGAGGAGCTTAATAGTTGTTTAAGTTTAGTGTGTGATTAATTTAAAGAGAAGAAAATAAATAAAAAAATGGATTTGAAAAATTTCTTAATAAGATTGAAGTTTAATTGCGCTGTTTGTGTTACTTTATTTAGGGAATAGGAGAGATGCTAGACTACTGTTCTGTTGATCGAAGATCAGAGTCAGATCCTCAGAGCACCTAATGTTGTGATTTGACAAGAGAGCTTTATTGGTTATTAATTGCGCACTTCTTCTTTTTTTTTGCTTCCTTGCTTCTCTCCTGAGCTCCTACCTCTCTCTCTCTCTCTCTCTACGTGTCTCTCTCTTTCACTTTCTCAAAATCTTGGCTTCTTAGGGAATTTTGAAGCTTTTTTTGTTTCCAAAAAATGATAGTGTTATTATATTAAAACTATCTAGCTGTGCTGTGTAGCACTGTATCATTCATTCACCTATTTTGTAGTCTATAATCCTTGTATCTTTTCCCCCAAAGAGAGTCCTTGCTACTGATATCGATGTATTCTCTTGTTTACTCGTACATATATGTTTTCATTGTTTAATTTTAATTTTCACTGGCATCTAGCTTAAACGTAAAAAATGTAATTTAATTGGGCGGGATTTAATTTAATTACACTCACTCATTCCTCTCTTTCTTCTCCCTCTCTCTCTTCTCCACCAAAGAAAAACCCTAAGCCCCCCCTTCTCTTCTCTTCTCACCCTTCAATCAAATCACAAAAATGGTTGGTTACCTTTTCTTTTCGTTATCTTCTCTTCCTTCTAAACAAACGATTCATTGAATCTGACTTGAATGAATGTTCTTCTTCAAGTTTTCTTTCTTTCTTTCAATCAAATCACAAAAATGGTGGTTACCTTTGGCCGATGCTCAGCTCAACTCACAATAACAATACTGTTGAAGATCTTGTTCAACAAGATAAGCTACCAACTACAAGCAGCAGCTCAACTCACAGGAAAGGAACTTTCTTTCGCCTCTGCTTTCATTTCATTTCATTGGTTCTTCCATTTATTTTAAGTGTGTTATTGCGTTTTTTTTCTTTCTTTTTTTTTTGTTTCAGCGACCATAAAACATGTATTTCTTTTTGTATTTGTAGCTCAGCTCAAAAAAGACACTGAACAGAGGCATTTCTGAGCTAGTCCTCTTGATGGCCCCCGACACTGAGCCTCTTGAGTTGAGATTCTTCTCAATAATCTTCCTTTACTTGCTGCTGAATGCTGAGGATAAGGTAACTTCCCCTCCATACCATGCCATACCTTTATTTTTTCTTAAATCCTCATTATTAATACTGTACGTGTCATGTATGTATATTTGTTTGTGCTCTATGATGGTTCATTCATTGTATCTGTCTGTATTATTACTTTTGTTTGTAGTGTTAAGTTTCTTATATATAACTGAATGAATCTTAGAAGCTCTGTTTCGGTTCACTCAGTATTATTACTTTTTGCCTCTGCTTTTAAAAACATGCATGTATATAAGAGGAGGTTAATTAATAGTTGTTTAAGTTTAGTGTGTGATTAATTTAAAGAGAAGAAAATAAATAAATAAATGAATTTGAAAAATTTCTTAATAAGATTGAAGTTTAATTGCGCTGTTTGTGTTACTTTATTTGGGGAATAGGAGAGATGCTAGACTACTGTTCTGTTGATCATAGATCAGAGTCAGAGTCAGATCCTCAGAGCACCTAATTTGTGATTTGACAAGAGAGCTTTATTTGGTTCCTTGCATCTCTCCTGAGCTTTTCCACTTCCTACCTTTCTATACGTGTCTCTCTCTTTCACCTTTCTCAAAAACTTGGCTTTTTATGGAATTTTGAATCTTTTTTCTTTCCAAAAATGATAGTGTGATATTATCAAATTATTAATAAAGATTGAAGATGAAGAATATTATTATTATTTTTTTTAAATTCTAAACATATTAAATAGTATATCATTTTTTTTTAATTTTAAACAATTGTAGTTAAAATCCCTGCTGCTATGACTCCATTGATTATTATATTAAAACTATCTAGCTGTGTTGTGTAGCCCTGTATCATTCATTCACCTATTATGTAGTTTATAATCTCTGGTGTCATGCATAGTCTTTCGCTTTTTCCCTATAGAGAGAGTCCCTTGCTCTTGATATCGATGTATTCTCTTGTTTATAAGGATGGTAGTATGAGATTAAAGTTTATTTGGGGAATAGGAGAGAGATACTACTGTTCTGTTGATCAGAGATCAGAGCCATTAATTGCTTTTGTCAGTCCTCATTTCACCTAATGTGAAAGTTGTGATTTGACAAGAGAGCTTGCTTTTATTTTTTTGCGTCCACTCTTCTCTCTTGAGCTTTTCCGCTTCCTACCTTTCTATCTCTACGTGTCTCTCTCTTTCTCCTTTCTCAAAAACTTATTGTTGCGATCTGTCCATTCTCTCTCACTTTACATTATCTTTGGACTCTCATTTCACTTCCATAGTTCCATTGTCTTCAGTTCACCGAAACCGCCACCACCTACCCCATTATATTACAGATCAGAACCACTCTCTTCTTTGCATGTGCACCCAACAAACAACTAGTGTTTTTTTACATGATAATGATGAGGCGTTTCAAAATAGTGTTTATGTTATTATTTTCTCAAAACATTTCCAGAGAAAATAGTAAACACTATTTTCTCTGGAAATGTTTTAAGGAGTTAATAATGGAGCGGAGCAGAACCAAATATACCAAGGTCCTGCCAGTGTTCTGTGGTGTAGATCCCTCAGAAGTATTTCATCAAACAACTGAAGTAGTCACCTCTCTGGTAAGTAAGTACCTCTTCTTCATTCTGTATTATGTTGTGATTATGGGGACACAACCAATAGAACTCTAAGATTGTCTTCTCTCAATCTTCTTTGCATTTCTGTTTTTTTTGTTTTTTTTTTGGGGGGGGGAGGGGTAAATAATGTTCATTGCATTTTAATCCTCGTTTAAGCGTCTGTTGAATTTTTTTCTAAATGGTGGTATCAATAACCAAAGTTTCTTTAAATTCATCTAGATTAAGGTCTTTGTAAATGCTTCTTCTCAAGCTTTCTTCTGTTACTCTTGTTTAAAAGATGTTAGCATTTAGTAAAGCCAATTTTTTAATAAATATTATTATGATTATATTTATTTTAGTGTGAATCGCGGGTTTTTTTTATTAAATTAATCAAAGTAATTAGTCAAACTATAATGAATTATATATATATATATATATATATATATATTGTGATGAATTTTTTCTCAACCCAATCATGTCTCATATTTTTAATAATTAAAATGAATTTTATTTCCTTAAAATTAAATATATATTTCTCAGCTGTCCATCCACACATATATTTTTTAATATGTATCTACAGTAGCTAATATAAATTAGTAAATATAATAAATCTTAAGAGTAGCTAAATTAGAACTTCAGAGGAACGAAAATAACTTACGAGTTAAGAGTTAAGAGAATACAACGGTCATCATAGTTTTGCCGGCAAAAAATATAAATTAAAAATTTTCTTTCTCTCTTTTCACTCTTCTTAAGGTTTTCTTAGGGTTTCTTTCTCTGTTTTCTTAAGGTTTTCTTAGGGTTTCTTTCTCTGTTTTCTGAAACTGAGCTTCTAAGATTCATTCACTTATAAAAAACTTATCACTACAAACAAAAGTAACAATACAGATACAATGAATAAACCGTAGACTATAGAGCACAAACAAATACATGACGTACAATATTAATAATGAGGATTTAAGAAAAAATAAAGGTATGGTATGGTATGGTATCGGAAGTTACCTTATCCTCAGCAGCAAGTAAAGGAAGATTTTGGAGAAGAATCTCAACTCAAGAGGCTCAGAGTCGGGTGCCATCAAGAGGAGAAATGCCTCTGTTCAGTGTCTTTTTTAAGCTGAGCTACAAATACAAATAAAAATACATGTTTTATGGTCGCTGAAACAAAAAGAAAAAAGAAAAAAATGCAATAACACACTTAAAATAAATGGTAGAACCAACGAAATGAAATGAAATGAAATAAAAGCAGAGGCGAAAGAAAGTTCCTTTCCTGTGAGTTGAGGAGCTGCTTGTAGTTGGTAGCTTATCTTGTTGAACAAGATCTTCAACAGTATTGTTATTGTGAGTTGAGCTGAGCTTGATTGAAGAGAAGAGAAGGGAAGCTAGGCTTAGGGTTTTTGCTTTGGTTAGGAGAGAGAGAGAGAGAGAGAGAGAGAGAGAAGAGAGAGAGAGAGAGAAGAAAGAGAGGAATGAGTGAGTGTTATTAAATTAAATCCCGCCCAATTTTAGATGAAAAATCTTTGAAAATTGTAAATTGTAAATTTGTGATCTGAGATGAGACTGCATCTGCATGTTTCGGATTATGCATTGAGAGGTGAGAGAGACTAAGAGCAATGGTTGGTTATTTTGATCAGTTTTGTTTTGGCCCAATCCAATCCATCTTTAATTAATTATAATAAAACTTTAAATTATAATATTTGCGCTGAAATCAAATTATTATAGATTACCTGCTAAAAAGCGCGCGCGTGGTCAAGTGTCCAAAGCACATTACATTGATTTGCATTGGAGAGGGCCACACTTGACTTGACAATCAGACACTACACTACACTGAGTAAAAGCAATGCAATGAATGGACTTGGGTCGGGTGTTATTTTCAGCAGCATCATCTTTGTTTTGTTTTGTTTTGGGCCCAATCCAATCCAAATATCCAATCCATCTTTGTTTTGTCACTTACATACACCGAGGAGGGAGGGATTTCTTAATTCTAAATAAATAAATGTTAATTAAAATGCTAATTAATATATCTGATTCTATATCCTATACTATACTACCGTAGAAGGAGATGAGGGGGGAATAAATTATTATTATTAACTACTCAATGAAAGAATTAAATTATAGAACAGTTTCGGATCTTAAAAAAATTATTTAGAAAGTATCTCATAGACTTTCTTTTACATAGAGGGCCTATAAACTTATAGGCCGACCTATTTTATATTATTTATTTTAAATTAAATAAATAAATTATTATTTTAATGGTTTTGAATAATAAAATTATATTATTTTAATTATTTTCTTTAATTATTGAACGTCTTGTAGGCTTAAACAGGCTAACAAGTCTATGTCAAGACTTTTGTTTTTTAAATATACGCCATGCTAAATTTATAATTTGGGCGTGCACAAGCTAACGAATCTGGCCATGCCTAAAGTATTTTACATGTGTCTGACCTATTTAAGCTAAAGCCTATCTCTATCCAGCCTATTTACACCCCCCTACTTTTAACAATGGTTTTTCGTTGTTGATTAAATGTGAGTACTATAAACATGCTTTTAACGTTGGTTGGCCCGCCCCGCCCCGCCACCAACCCGCCAAAAACGGGACAGGGCGGGTTAACCTGCCATTAAATATGGGTGGGAAAAATGAACTCACCCTGTTTTATGGTGGGTTGGCGGGTCAACCCACCAACCCGTCAATTAAAAAAATAAGTAATTAAAATTTAAAAATAAATTATATTTTATTAACTTTTCTAATATTATTTTATTTTATTTCACAATTCTTTTAATTTTTCTCAATCTCAATCTTAAATGTATACTAATATTTGTCAAAACATTCTTTAGGAACTCATTCGTCTCCATATAAAGATAACATTTGTCATAAATAAAATTGTTATTCTTTATTTTTTCTAAGAAGTACTAATGTAAAAAAAAAATTGGATATCACAAAAATGCAATGACAAATGAAATACTACTTAATTGTAAAATATATATATATATATATATAACCCGACGGGTCAACCCGTTTTGACCCACTTCTAGGCGGGGCGGGTTGAAGTGGGTTGGTGGGTTGAAAATCTCAACCCAACTCGTCCCGTTTTGGCGGGTTGACCCGCCGGGCAGTGGCGGAGCCACGTTGTGGCCTACAGTTGCCTTGGCACTGGCTTATTTAGCCACGTTCATTTAGCTACATTAGAAAAGTAGCAAATTCTGTTCAAATTTTTTGAAAATTAGCCACGTTTTGGTCGTAGCCAAAGAACCGTAGCTATTTGGGCACTAGCTGAATTTTTTGGCACTTGCTAACATGTCATGCTGGCTCCGCCACTGCCGTCGTGCTCAACCCATATTGTCACCCCTAAATTTACATATAAAGTAGAGTCATCAAAACAGGCTATCTCTTCCTGTTAGGCCCTAGCTCGCACGAGTTAAGGCAAAAAATCCTACAAATAAAAAAGCCTGCATGAGCCAAAAACTTATATAATCCCACGAGATAGGGCCTGTCCACGAGCCAAAATTTCATATAAGTCAATCATTTGTCATTAATTAAAATTGTGACAGTAGCAAACAGGCATCTCCAAAACCTTATCTGAAATTTCCATCCCTGATCCATCTACCGCTCCCAACTTCTACACTATATAATCAACTATAATGGAAAGAACAAAAAATCTTTACGTAATCCTCCAAGACAAGCAATCAATGAGATACAATAAACCATGTTGTCATATAATTGAATGGAAATTGATTTCTCCGGAGAAACTATTCCCCTATTACAGACTCATAAAAATGTCTCATCCATCTTTTTTCTTTAATATAATGAGTCCCGTATATTTAATGGGTATGCAGAAGAGGAATAATTTCTTCTGCAACATGAGAAACTAGGAAAACTATTGCCACTTTGTTATTCCTCACTTTAACATAAATTCGTTACATTAATTATGCATTTGCTACTTTAGAGTAATAACCAACAAAATAGCTTTAGGCTTCTTTTCAATGGTATGAGATTCACCATTATTGCCTTTATTTTATTTAGCTGTTGATTTCATTAGCAATTTTCATCTAGCTTCTTTCCTTTGTCATTATTTTCTATCATCCCACCATAGCGGAATGTGGTTGACCTAATTCGCAATTCAACATATAGCTATGAGTTATCAAAGTGCTTGATGAAGTTGAGGTGAAAGTAAAGGATGGGGACAGTGAATTCTGAAAATATCTCTGTCCTTTGCAGAATCTGCATCATCGAAATTCAAAACTTAGATAGAAATATAAACCATCCAAATGGAAAAATAAAAGGACGTTTGAAAAATAAACACCAAAAATGAGAAAGATCATGTGGCAGATAGTAGGGGTGTTAACGGGCCGAGCCGAGCCGAGCTTTGATCTTAACGGGCCAAGCCTGTATTTAAACGTGTCAGACTGGCCTTAGCCTGTTACCTGTTACGAATATAATATTAGCCTGTGGCCTGGTTCGTTTACAAAAAATAAAAGCTTGTCTCAAGCATGTGGCCTGTTTATTTATTAAAAATAAAAACCTTACATTCCAATTTGTAGCCGTATTCAGCCCATTAATCATGCACTGATATGTATTTTTTTGTAAGAAAATAATAGTTGTTTCTTTTATAATAAAAAAACATTAATATTAAAAAATAAAAATAACAACATCACCTTTACTTTATTTTACGTTGCTTTTCCTTAATTTTCTTCCACATTCAATATTTTTTACATTAAATTTTCTTCCACATTTCTTAATATTCTAGATTTTTTACACTAGATTTGAACCCCACCAATAAATTTTCTTCCACATTTTACATTAATTTTTCTTCCACGGTCGCCGCCATAAGCATCATTATAAGCCGTGGAATCCGCATGGCTTATAAAAATAGATGATGAACATGACTTAGATCAGGGAGAAGAGATAGAGCAGAGACAGAAAACTGAGAAAAGGATGTTGAAATGATTAATATAAAAATATAAAAAATAAATAAATTTAATGTATACGGGCCAGCCTCCAAGGCTTCAAGGCCGGGCTTGGCTATGAAAGCCTGAGGCCTTTTAAATAAAAAAGCTTTTGCATGAGTATAAGTCTGGGCTTAATAATAAAAAAAGACGAGCCGAGCCGAAACGGGCCGGGCCTAAGGCTAAGGCCCCTGATAGGCCCTTGGCCTTATTATCACCCCTAGCGGATAGCATAAGTCCCACCACACCTAATAATTTCAATCATTTTTACCTTTCAAGAATCAAGTACTGGATTCGAGATAATTTACACTTTCAATCTCAGCCACTTTACCTTGAAGATCATCTCTGAAAATACACATGATAAAGCCCAAAAATGGTCAAATAGCCTACATAGTATACACAGCTAACCTCGTACACATGCATAATTGAAGTGAACTTTCTTCTTTTCCTTTTTTTCCTAAAATACAAGTATTGCTGAGTTTTAAATGCACACCTACACGGTGTCTCATACCCTTTTATAAAATTTACACATTTTAAATAAAAATTAATTGTCATTTTTTTTTGTTCTGTTTCAGAATTTTCTCCACCTTTATATATATATATATATATATATACATATATATATATATATATATGGTAGTGGACTAGTGTCATCTCTATACATGTCCATGTATCATATATATTTGTCATCTTCTTACGTCATATATGTTTTTATCAATTAGGTAGAATAATTACTCCTTTTCAAAAAATATAACAACTCTTGTTGATAATTTTTACTAAATCGTCGTGAGTTTGATTCATGTTGATGCTCCTTCATAGGTCAATTACATGTAAGTACCACTGTAAGCACTTGCTGCTCAATTATAATTTGAGGCTATATGATCCAAAGAGTTATCTACTCCTCTTATATAACTCAAAAACATTAACATATTGAATAATCTATGGACATTTATACTAGTAATTGACACTTCGGTATCATTCACAAAAATTTTAGAAAGCTAAATTTTCCATCCACATTAGACTCATCAGTCTTTACAAATAATCTTGTTCAATCATTCACAAAAAATGTCGATGTTGATCAGACTAATTATTAACCAAACAAGAACAATAGTGAAAATAAAAGTATAAAAATAGAAAGAATGCATGGTTACGTGACTTGTTGGTTATACAAACTCAAAGAAAATACAAATGAATGGAGGTCAATCTCAGTAGAGAACAAATCTGGGAAGCCAAAGAATTAAATTTGAATCCCATTTACAACTACATAGACAACAAATAATTGGTGTTATCAACTACATAGACAACAAATAATCCGAGTCAATCATTTGTGTAATAATCCGAGTCAATCATTTGTGTAGGATCATAAAGATCAAAGTCAGAATCAAAGTCCAAGTCCAAGTCTTCATTTAAGATTGAGCCTATTGAGCTTAAATTGGTAAGATGTGAAGCATAACTGCCATCCTGGCTTTGGTCAGCCAACCCCTGAAATGGCACAATATTACTTGTTTGCCTAGGACTAATCATCTCACCAGATGAAGAGGATATTTAAAAGGACTGACTTGCTGGGTTGCCTTAGACCTGATTCTTTTCAGTCGAAGTCTTTATTTCTGCAGCAATTAAAAAAACAAATAAAGTTCTATAAATGAAAAACTATGGTTTTATGAAATTAAAGCAGAAAGGAAAAGAAAAAAATACCTGCAGATGGCTGGCCACATGCGCCCTAGTAAGATGCTTCTCAACCTTCATCAATTGAAGAATTTTTCTAGGTACAACCTCTGCAATCAAAAGAACATACAAATGTGTCAGACTTCATTAACAATAATGCCATGACATCTACTCCAGTGCACTACAGATTAGGAAGAGTATTTGAGAAAGCATTCAAAATAATGTTGAACAAAAAAATACAGCAATTGGAAAAATACAGCAAACATATACTTTTGCAATACAAAAAAAAAACCCAGAGTTTTCACAGGAATGGAAAAAGGCATCATTGTTCCATTTTTGGCAGCGAATGGAAGACACAGTTGGGACCAATTGGGCAGCTTCCAGCTCTCATGAGACCAAATTAATCATGATCGAATTAAGGAAAATTTGAATTTTGATTTGTTCAGTTTTCGAGAGATGCCAAATAAGTATATTAGCTTACTCCAAGGAAAGGATTACTGAAATAGAGGAATACATGGGCAGTGGATTTGTTTGTTATTTGGAAATGCACACTGGTATTAACAACGGAGAAGCCATTTTTTATTTTGGTGCAGATTCCAATATTATGACAGAAATTATATATCCAAGTGGGGCTGAGACAGATGTTCGAAGAATTATGGTTGGATTCTGGGCAGTGGATGTGAAGACACTTGTGGAAATAAAGTTTGCAAAGAGAGGTGATGGAACTAGTTTTCACATTGTAATATTATTAGGATTTGATTGCTATTTCTACACAAAAATATAATAAAAGTATTGCTAAAATAAAGCAGAAACATCAATTGATTGACCAATTGTAGCAATTAATAACAATTAAGATAACAACTACTTTGCATTGTAGAGAAAGAGTGAATAACTTACTGTCAACACCCAAGTCATTAACAGCGGCCACAAAACACCGACCGATGTAGCTCTTCGGTCCAAACAACCCGAGACTGCTTTTGGGTTGATCGGTCCTCTTGGTTAAGACCTTTCTCAAGTTCTTCATGAACTTCATCCTCATCTTCTTCCATCTTCTCAGCTTTTTCATCATCTTTATCCTCATCTTCTTCCATCTTCTCAGCTTCATCCTCATCTTCATCTTCTTCCATCTTCTCAGCTTCATCCTCATTTTCATCCTCATCTTCTTCCATCTTCTCAGCTTTTTCATCATCTTCATCTTCTTCCATCTCCTCAGCTTCATCCTCATCATCTTCCATCTTTTCAGCTTTTTCATCATCTTCAACATGATGAAAAACCAACATGTTATCATTCCAATCGAAACCAACATCTAAATATTGCGAAAAAAAAAAAAACGAAAGAAAGAAAGAACCATTAATATTTAAAAAATAAATAAAATGGAAAACCCACATATCTAAATATATCCAATGTTAGTTTTGTTAAATAAAACACAACTGAAAAAACTAACAAACTCAACTAGACAAAATCAAAAAACAAAAAAACCAGTTAATAGTCCAGTAATAAGATGTCTGGGCAGACAGAAACAAAAGCACACAATCGAACATCCACTGTATTATCAAGAAAAAAAAGAAACGAAATCGAAAGAAAAGAAAAGCAAGAACATAATGGAAAAGCCACACCCTCAATATTGCCAGAATAATAAAGAAAAAGAAAGAAAGAAACATATATTTCATATGGTATTGACAAAAGACAAGCCACACCCTCAATCTCTATTTTCAAGAAGAAAAAAAAGGAAAGAAAAGAACACAGTCGAATATCAGCAAGAAACCCACATACTCAATCTTTTCAAGCAAGAAATATCAGCATATAATCAAACATTTTCAAGAAAAAAAGAAAAGAAAAGAAAAGAAAAGAAAGGGCAGAAGTACCATACCTAGGTAATGACACCTTTGTAGGAGTGTTGCCAAACAATACAGGCTGGTTGGGTCATCATCTCCCATTGCATCCCATCTCCCATTGCATCCCATCTCCCATATTCATCCTCATCTTCATCCTCTTCCATCTTCTCATCTTCATCCTCATCTTCATCCTCTTCCATCTTCTCATCTTCATCCTCATCTACTTGCATCCCATCTCCCATTGCATCCCATCTCCCATATTCATCCTCATCTTCATCCATCATCTCAGCTTCATCCTCATCTTCATCCTCTTCCATCTTCTCAGCTTCATCCTCATCTTCATCCTCTTCTACTTGCATCCCATCTCCCATTGCATCCCATCTCCCATATTCATCCTCATCTTCTTCCATCATCTCAGCTTCATCCTCATCTTCATCCTCTTCCATCTTCTCAGCTTCATCCTCTTCT